>NC_092266.1:11510756-11515756 GCF_036320965.1 Panulirus ornatus | reverse complement strand
TTAGTAAACGAAAGTGCACTTGGGAACTTATCGTGTTTCATTTTCCCAGAGAACTCATAGGAATATATATATATATATATATATATATATATATATATATATATATATATATATATATATATATATATATTCTTTCATACTATTCGCCATTTCCCGCGTTAGCGAGGTAGCGTTAAGAACAGAGGATATATATATATATATATATTTGACCCCAAACGAAATAAAAGTCTGTTCCAAAAAGATGGTACGTTTAAGAGTAATTATAAAATTAAGGTCATCCATGTGATCCTACCATTATACATTATCAACATTCAGAGACGTATCCAATTACCTTCCTTATCTCTGAATACACAATGACCTACACCATCGTGTGATGAGATGGGCGAGAGACACGCGAGGTTGTGAACGGCCCGTCGACCATCCGTCCTGCCTAATTTTAAGTAAGGCGACCCGGACGGTTTACATGTTTAACGGGGACGCTTTGTACCCACGTATTCTTGTATGTATTCTTTGTATACAGGTATTCTTGTATGTATGTTTTCTTTGTATACATGTATTCTTGTATACATACAATGTATCTATGGATATACTACATGTACATTAAAAAAAAAATCGACGTTCTTAATACGATCTATCGTTTGGCAGGGCCAGCGCGTATCGCTCATCGCAGGGAACATTTTTCTGAAGAACAAAGTTCAGCGTTAAGATGGACAGAACGTGCGTCTGAGGACTGACTCCCCAAACCCACCCTACACGTGAAGAGAGCAGACACAACACGCAGCAACCTGGGCCATGGAGTGGTACTGCCTGTGCGCCGGCGCGACGTCACTGATCCACTCGAAGACCATGGCGATAGTGTAGCCGCTCTGGCGAGTGCTTACGTGTGATCACTGCTGGTGTGTTACAGCCAAGCCCGATGTGGGGTGATGAACACCCGGGTTGAGCGTAGGCCGACTACCGCGCACGGAATTCGAACCCGCACGGGTCCGACCCCTGGCTGGTTCAGACTGACTGACTCTCTCTCTCTCTCTCTCTCTCTCTCTCTCTCTCTCTCTCTCTCTCTCTCTCTCTCTCTCTCTCTCTCTCTCCCTGTGGCCTTCCAGTGACTTGAGGCGAGACGTCGCCCAGTACACGTCTCGTGTACTATGACCGGAGCTGCTGCCTGGCAAAACTGAGGACCGGTTAGTCCCTAAATATGAAGTCCACTTAGAGGTTTATAATGTCTGGCTCCCTGATGCAGGGGGTATATAGGAAAGGGCTGGGAGGGTGACGGTGGAGGTGTGGGGTCGTCCTCACTTGAGTTATACAATGTGTAGAGCCGCCTCCACTCCCAACTGGGACAAGTCAGCGTTGTCGATCGTCTCCTTCCGTGAGGTGTGAACTCACCAAGTATCGATTCGCTACTTCCAGGCTTTCGTCACTGGCCTGGGAGGAGAGAGAGAGAGAGAGAGAGAGAGAGAGAGAGAGAGAGAGAGAGAGAGAGAGAGAGAGAGAGAGAGAGAGAGAGAGAGAGAGGGGGGGGGGGGGGACTGGGGCCGGCTCGTGAGAGTGTGCGATGATAAGGTAACAGAGCCATGAGGGAAGGGGTGGTGAGAGGCCGCAGAGGACTACGGTGATGTAGTCGCCTCCCACACACAAGGCAATATCTAGGTAAGTAGGACGAAGCAAAAACACGTGAGTGATGTTCATCGCAAGTTAGGATTTTAGTCGCAACTTGTGCTAGAGGTCTGAATTATTCCATGATAATGCAAACATCTCTCCACCCTCACTTTAATTAGCACACACACACACACACACACACACACACACACACATACACACACACACACACACACACACACACACACACACACACACAGGTCATGTCCTTCCCTCCATCCACAGAGGCAAGCTTCACCAGCTCGAGGCCGATCTTCACACCTGCTGGGTTCGTCTTCCAGGGGACAGCTCTTACGTCCTTACATGGTACGTAACGATGGACGCAGCACGGGAATAGTGACTTAACCATGGAACCACCCAGGAAGCTAGTAAATACTTCTAAGTGTAATGACTATGAAAGGGGAATATTTCGCAGCACGTCACATTTAACAAACAGCCTATATGTACAGCATGGCGTTTAGCTCAAGAGTGTGCAGAGACGCTGCTGTGTTAGCACAGCCACACAGGTGAACAGGTATGTTGTGGCAAGTTACTCTCACAATGGGGAATGTAGGCACTGTGGTGGTGGTGGTGGTGGTGATTTGGTTTAGATAAAGTAATACCAAGTCATTGCCTCCCGTGCGCCGCTGTGTCATGTAGGTACATAACCTGCGGTCCATGTCAGCTGTCGGCAATACCTACGTAAGAGCAGGAAAACATCTGCCGCTGCTGGTTAATGAACGTGATGATTTCTGTGAACGTGGGATTATTTCGTAAGAGATTACAGGTTACCATCGCTGAAGGCAGAGTCAGTACACTGATAATGTGGGTTTGACTAACATAATGTCGGCTGGGAAAATAATGGCCATTGTCTCATTGATTACATTTATAATCATCTACAAGGTAAATAGGTTGAATATGATGGCATTGGGGTATATTCGGTCTGTGATTTCATATCTCATCTTCAAGGCAAGGTAACGTAAAGAGTTCCTCATAATCTTATCGATCAATGCCAAAGTCGACAACTGTATGAATCACACTCGGCGACTTCGAGCTAATCAATATGTGTGACCGGTCCTGTAGTGACCACCACCGCCACACTCCCACCTCACGCACGCCTCCCACCTCACGCACGCCTCCCACCTCACGCATGCCTCCCACCTCACGCACGCCTCCCACCTCACGCACGACTCCCACCTCACGCACGCCTCCCACCTCACGCACGACTCCCACCTCACGCACGCCTCCCACCTCACGCACGACTCCCACCTCACGCACGCCTCCCACCTCACGCACGACTCCCAACTCACGCACGCCACACTCAATTGAAAAGGGCATCAAATGACCTCATCTTTTCCCCTGACGGACGTCTTATATCGTCTGCCACGCCTCTTAATTACTGTATCCACATCACTTCTTCCACATTACAGGAAACCAATAAGGTTTGCTTGATGTATAACCGTGAATGAACCGTGAAATGTACAACCACGTATGAAAACTCCTTCACACGGGAAGGAGTTATACATACTGGAGGATATTTAACATAGAAATTCAGGAAATCATTAGTCAGTCACGTTATATGGATTGTAAAATAAGCATCCTTCTTGTATATACAGGACTAGCCAGCGGGAAGAAAGGAGGCGGGAGCGAGTGACGCAAAGTGAAGGAAGTGATAGCTGACGAGATCCAAAACGACAAGAGGAAAAATAATACATACGGAGAAGAAAGCAGAAAGAACACTAGAACTGGGATCCGAACGCAGCATGAGGCTGGACGAATGAATCCTGGTGACAGAACCAATGAGGCGAGGGGCAACTCGGGGTGGAGGAAAACAGCTCAGGTAAGAGCCACGAGGTTGAACTTTCCAAGTGACTTACGTATGACATTCTATGAGCGGATGCTGTGGGCTGCTGCGCTGGGAAGGCAGCATAAAAAAGTTTGAACCTCTGCTTAAAGAAGGTCGTAATAATTACTATCTGAGTGTGGCTGGGGATGACGACGGCAGGGTTTGAGGAGGAGGTGATATCACAGAACAACTCGCCAGTGTGATTGTAGTCGTGTATCCGGTTATACTGGAGCCTGATTTCCTTCTGGCTTGATACACGATTCGTGTGGGCAAAACGACTTGAAATTCGGGGTGAAAAGAAGAACCAAGTGGTAGCCTTGGTGAAGGGAGACGTTCCAGAGAAGATATTCGTCTCTGGAATAGGGTACAGGAGAAGTGAACAGCGTTTGTGTTACCAGTGCAGCAGGTGGGGCCATATGGCCTGGAAATGTTTCGCAGATGAAACAATTAGTAAACGGATGAGCGATAACACCTCATCCACTCTGGCTGAGTTACATGCAGTCTGTGAGGGTCTTCAGATTGCTACAGAGAAACGTCAAGATTGTGGACAGTCGAAGTGCACTGAAGGGCTTGCAGAGTAAGCAGCCATGCGTAACTACCATGTTGTTAACATGTGTAAACGTCTGGTTATGGTACTGCAAGAGATGAAGTGTGATGTACACTTTATATGGATTCCATCACATGTAAAGATTCATTTTGGTGAAGTGGCTGATGGGTTGGGAAGCAAAGCCACAGAAAAGATGTGACATAGATATTTTGTTAGTTATAATAGGAATGATAAAGAAAGAATTGAAAAGAAAAAGAGAAGAATAGGGAAAACGTAAGTATAGGTGTAATTGCTGAACACAGTGAGACTTTATATTATTTACGTGTTAGATAACATCAATGTAACTTCTGGGGAAGACCTTACATCTGTGGATAATGTGTTAATGAAACTAAGACTATGAGACTAAGACTCGGGGTATCAATATTACTGGCAGTTGAGTGGAAAGGCTGGTCGACCCTGTCAACCTCGCCAAATGAGGGATGGACATACATCACAACATTATGTATTAAGTTGTGGAAAAAAAAAAAATCAGCCGTACAGAGACAATGATATTAGTAATTTGACAAAGCAAGTTTCTTTGAGGATTGATAATGGTGTGGTTCATAAAATTCTTGGCACAGTACAAAAACTTTGCACCACGGTTTGTAACACCCTTGTAACGAGTTCAGGGGTTATAAGATTGTTTGTCTGTTTTCTTTGCACTGTACATATCTTCACAAAAGCTACGATGTTTGTAGATATTCATCTTGTAAATCCCACTAGAAGATGATGATGAGGGGGAGGGGAGTAGTATACTACCCCGTCCTTTTGATATATATATATATATATATATATATATATATATATATATATATATATATATATATATATATATATATATATACCTCGCACACATGAGGGGGAAGGGGGATGGTTTTCCATGTGTGGCGAGGTGGCGATGGGAATGAATAAAGGCTGTCTCCCGCGTCT
>NC_092266.1:11498256-11508256 GCF_036320965.1 Panulirus ornatus | reverse complement strand
CATACGTCCACACACGCAAATATACATACCTACACAGCTTTCCATGGTTTACCCCAGACGCTTCACATGCCCTGATTCAATCCACTGACAGCACGTCAACCACGGTATACCACATCGATCCAATTCACTCTATTCCTTGCCCTCCTTTCACCCTCCTGCATGTTCAGGCCCCGATCACACAAAATCTTTTTCACTCCATCTTTCCACCTCCAATTTGGTCTCCCACTTCTCCTCGTTCCCTCCACCTCCGACACATATATCCTCTTGGTCAATCTTTCCTCACTCATTCTCTCCATGTGCCCAAACCATTTCAAAACACCCTCTTCTGCTCTCTCAACCACGCTCTTTTTATTTCCACACATCTCTCTTACCCTTACGTTACTTACTCGATCAAACCACCTCACACCACACATTGTCCTCAAACATCTCATTTCCAGCACGTCCATTCTTCTGCGCACAAATCTATCCATAGCCCACGCTATATATATATATATATATATATATATATATATATATATATATATATATATATATATATATATATATATATATATATATCTTTTTCACTCCATCTTTCCACCTCCAATTTGGTCTCCCACTTCTCCTCGTTCCCTCCACCTCCGACACATATGTACTCTTGGTCAATCTTTCCTCACTCATTCTCTCCATGTGCCCAAACCATTTCAAAACACCCTCTTCTGCTCTCTCAACCACGCTCTTTTTGTTTCCACATATCTCTCTTACCCTTACGTTGCTTACTCGATCAAACCACCTCACACCACACATTGTCCTCAAACATCTCATTTCCAGCACATCCATCCTCCTGCGCACAACTCTATCCATAGCCCACGCCTCGCAACCATACAACATTGTTGGAACCACTATTCCTTCAAACATACCCATTTTTGCTTTCCGAGATAATGTTCTCGACTTCCACACATTCTTCAAGGCTCCCAGAATTTTCGCCCCCTCCCCCACCCTATGATCTACTTCCGCTTCCATGGTTCCATCCGCTGCCAGATCCACTCCCAGATATCTAAAACACTTTACTTCCTCCAGTTTTTCTCCATTCAAACTTACCTCCCAATTGACTTGACCCTCAACCCTACTGTACCTAATAACCTTGCTCTTATTCACATTTACTCTTAACTTTCTTCTTTCACACACTTTACCAAACTCAGTCACCAGCTTCTGCAGTTTCTCACATGAATCAACCACCAGCGCTGTATCATCAGCGAACAACAACTGACTCACTTCCCAAGCTCTCTCATCCCCAACAGACTTCATACTTGCCCCTCTTTCCAAAACTCTTGCATTCAACTCCCTAACAACCCCATCCATACACAAATTAAACAACCATGGAGACATCACACACCCCTGCCGCAAACCTACATTCACTGAGAACCAATCACTTTCCTCTCTTCCTACACGTACACATGCCTTATATATATATATATATATATATATATATATATATATATATATATATATATATATATATATATATATATATATATATGTGCATCAGAAGTGGAGGGAACAATCACCCCGCCAATTAATACCAATTTCTCAACTGCCCATATTCCATATCTCTTGCACATGCTATCACTGCTTCACTAAATATCTCCCATTCCCCTTGCTTCATTTGCTTACAACTTTAGCTATTCTATACCCAATCTCTTCTAGTATTTCACACACACACACACACACCTCTTTTTTCCAAGCTCATTTCTTTCTCACCCTCTTCTCATTCATATTAGCTTCTGATGCATATATCCTCTTTGTCCTCTATCCTCATGTTCTTAACACTACCTCACTAATATGGGAAATGACAAATATATATGAAATAAAATATATGTGGTTTGATTGACTAGGTGATGAGGGGGTGGGAGATATGTGTGGTGATGGGAAGAGTGGTTGGGAGAGCAGAGGTGGCTTTGTTGAAATAATTTGGACTCGTGAGGATGAGTGGGGAGGGTTGACAGGGAGGATGTACGTGTCGGGGATGGAGGGGGCGAGGAGAGGTGGGGGACCGGATTGGAGGGGGGGGGGGGGGGTGGAGTGAAGGAGATTTTGAGTTATCGGGGCCTGAACATGCGGGAGGGTGGGGGGCGTGCGGGGAGTGGGGTGGGTTGGGGCGGTGTGTTGTGCTGGGGTCGACGTGGTGTCGGTGGATTGAGCCGGGGCATGTGAAGCGTTTGGGGTGGGCCGTGGAGGGTTCTGTGGGGCCTGGATGTGGAAAGGGAGCTGTGGTTTCGGTGCATTGTTGCATGACGGCTGGAGACTGAGTGTGAACGGGTGGGGCCTTTGTTGTCTTTTCCTAGCGCTGCCTCGCACACGTGGGGGGGAGGGATGTTGTTGTTCCATGTGTGGCGGGGTGGCGATGGGAATGGGTGGGGGCAGACAGTGTGAATTGTGTACATGGGTATATGTGTGTGTGTCTGTGTGTGTGTATGTGTGTATACGTTGGGATGTATAGGTGTGTATATGTGGTGTGTGTGGACGTGTATGTGTATACATGTGTGTGTGGGTGGGTTGGGCCGTTCTTTCGTCTGTTTCCTTGCGCTGCCTCGCTGGCGCGGGGGACGGCGACGGGGCAAAGTGAATAGATAGATAGATATATATAGGGGAGAAAGAATACTTCCCACGTATTCCCTGCATGTCGTAGAAGGCGACTAAAAGGGAAGGGAGCGGGGGGCTGGAAATCCTCCCCTCTGATTTTTTTTTTAAATTTTCCAAAAGAAGGAACAGAGAAGGGGGCCATATGAGGATATTCCCTCAAAGGCCCAGTCCTCTGTTCTTAACGCTACCTCGCTAATGCGGGAAATGGCGAATAGTATGAAAAAAAAAAAAAAAATATATATATGTATATATATATATATTTCTTTTTTTTTTTTTTAATACTTTGTCGCTGTCTCCCGCGTTTGCGAGGTAGCGCAAGGAAACAGACGAAAGAAATGGCCCAACCCCCCCCATACACATGTATATACATACGTCCACACACGCAAATATACATACCTACACAGCTTTCCATGGTTTACCCCAGACGCTTCACATGCCTTGATTCAATCCACTGACAGCACGTCAACCCCGGTATACCACATCGCTCCAATTCACTCTATTCCTTGCCCTCCTTTCACCCTCCTGCATGTTCAGGCCCCGATCACACAAAATCTTTTTCACTCCATCTTTCCACCTCCAATTTGGTCTCCCTCTTCTCCTCGTTCCCTCCACCTCCGACACATATATCCTCTTGGTCAATCTTTCCTCACTCATTCTCTCCATGTGCCCAAACCACTTCAAAACACCCTCTTCTGCTCTCTCAACCACGCTCTTTTTGTTTCCACACATCTCTCTTACCCTTACGTTACTCACTCGATCAAACCACCTCACACCACACATTATCCTCAAACATCTCATTTCCAGCACATCCATCCTCCTGCGCACAACTCTATCCATAGCCCACGCCTCGCAACCATACAACATTGTTGGAATCACTATTCCTTCAAACATACCCATTTTTGCTTTCCGAGATAATGTTCTCGACTTCCACACGTTCTTCAAGGCCCCCAGAATTTTCGCCCCCTCCCCCACCCTATATATATATATAAATAAATTCCCTGGGGATAGGGGAGAAAGAATACTTCATATATATATATATATATATATATATATATATATATATATATATATATATATATATATATATATATATATATATATTTCTTTCATTGTGTTTGCCATTTCCCGCATTAGCGAGGTAGCGTTAAGAACAGAGGACTGGGCCTTAGAGGGAATATCCTCACCTGGTCCCCTTCTCTGTTCCTTCTTTTGGAAAAATATATATATATATATATATATATATATATATATATATATATATATATATATATATATATTATCCCTGGGGATAGGGGAGAAAGAATACTTCCCACGTATTCCCTGCATGTCGTAGAAGGCGACTAAAAGGGGAGGGAGCGGGGGGCTGGAAATCCTCCCCTCTCAATTTTTTTTAATTTTCCAAAAGAAGGAACAGAGAAGGGGGCCAGGTGAGGATATTCCCTCAGTGGCCCAGTTCTCTGTTCTTAACGCTACCTCGCTAACGCGGGAAATGGCGAATAGTTTGAAAAAAAAAAAAAAAAAAAAAAAAAAATATATATATATATATATATATATATATATATATATATATATATATATATATATATATATATATATATATTCTTTCAAACTGTTCGCCATTTCCCGAGTTAGGGAGGTAGCGTTAAGAACAGAGGACTGGGCCTTTGACGGAATATCCTCACCTGGCCCCCTTCTCTGTTCCTTCTTTTGGAAGATTAAATATATATATATATATATATATATATATATATATATATATATTGTATGTGTGTATATATACGCACTTTCATACAACATACAAGCCTCCAACTGTCAATTACAACACAGAAAATAATCATTATGCCAACGCGCATCCTGTATATGATTCAAAGCGGAGCGCGTCGCTCCCATTAATTTTATGAAGCGATACATATTTACGGGAGAAAAACAAGCTGTGTTCTCAGTCTTAAGTGTGTGTGTGTGTGTGTGTGTGTGTGCGTGTGTGTGTGTGTGTGTGTTCCACATGTTATGTGAAAGATGTCCTTACTAAAAAGTGATTTCAATCTATGCAGTTCTATCTGCACAATCCTACGTTCAAACTTACGGGGCAACAAGGCTAAATCTATCAGCAAAGTCCTTCGCTCAAACTCCTGCCTGCCTTCCTAAAATCCCCTTAACAGTGTGCTTGTAGTTTAAAAACCCTTAACAAGGTACTTTTAGTTTAAAAACCATTAACAATGTGTTTCTAGGTTAAATCCCTTAACAATATGCCTCTAGGCTAAAAACCTTTAACAATGTACTTCTAAGCTAAAAGCCCTTAACTACGTGCTTCTAGTCTAAAAACCTTTAACAATGTACTTCAAGGTTAAAATCTCGTCAAGTGGTGAAGTGGTAATACCAATACCAATATGATTTCAAAATGTTTAAAGGTCTGTTTGATGCCGGACAGCGAAAGTGTGGTCGCTCAGGGATTTGGCAGATTACCGAGGGTGTTTTACTATTAAAAAAATCATACCACGTGTGTGTGTGTGTGTGTGTGTGTGTGTGTGTGTGTGTGTGTGTGCAGGGGTGACGTAAGTGGCTAATCTGTTCATAGTTAACCTAATACTACGTACGTACTTGGCTGGGCTGTCCACTGTTAACCTAAGACTACGTACGTACGTGGCTAGGCTGTTCATTGTTAACCTAAGACTACGTGCGTACGTGGCTAGGCTGTTCATCGTTAATCTAAGACTTTACTGTCATTCGCTACCGCAAATTCGTTAAAACAACCACTCATGTTCTTTCGCTTCAGCTACGAACGCCGGTCACTGGAATTGTTAGATTTGCGTTTTACCATCGATACGAGCTCATTACTGAGATGCCCTAAATCCCCAAGATTCCTCTGATGGTTCTCCAGGTCTCTGTGTTAACTACAGACACGGGCACAATGCTCTCTTCAAAGCTGGACAACAAGAAGAAGTCAGCTGCTACAGACGTAGTTCGTTCCTGTACTTGCTAATTGTCTCCCCCCGTGCAGTGAGGCGGGGGGCCTTCTGAGGAACTGAGTAACAACAGCTTTTTCTTTCCAATAACTTTTCAGAAATGGCAGATGTAGTTTAAAAGAGTATACGGAAGAAAATGAAATTTTTCGTACTAAGAAACAGAAAGAAACTAGAAATACTAAGTTTTTGTGAATGTTTAAAAATGTAAAATCTATTTCAACAAATCATATGAGCTAATCTTACACTAACTGAAGTCATACTAAAGACAATACATATTCACATATATGTTGTATCCACAAAGCCTACATTAATCAAACTGGAGCGGAATACATTTGACGTTCGAGTCTGAATAGTCTGATCATCGTACTGAAGGCGCTGGTAAAAAGAAGATTGTTAAACTATTTCTAGAATATTGAATCACTTTCCTTTCATCACATTATTTGTGGATGAAGATACTTATTCTTTTGAAGAAGAGTTGTTACTGTCAATGAAGTCCCTAAAAAAGAAAAAAAAATATCTTGTGATGTTCGAATTTTTTCAAATTCATTGGAAACGAAACGCCCAGTCCTTCTCTCGCCTTCACGAAGCCCCTGTGCTTTGCAAGGATTGGTTCATCATTCGGTGAAGAATCACACACGAGAAACAAGAACGACAGAGAGCCCGCATATACGTCTCTAACTAGCCTCTCCTGACATCTTAATTATACTATGGGAATTCGCCGTAATGACGACATATCTATGATGTAACACCTCACCGATCACATTACCCATGACTCACGAATCGCTGATCCTTCTCATGAAACGAATCTGGATTAAGCGACACCGTACGCTCTTCAGGTAAGGGGGTTTTGCCTCGGGAGCCACTGGGAATCCGTAGAAAATGTAAGGTTTGTAGAAAATGGACAGTTTGTAGAAAATGACAGTCCATTAGACAATGGCAGTTGACTGAAATGCACAGTTTTATCTGTGTGAATAACGATAACATTCCCCACACTGTAAATTTCATGGGAGTATATGTTTTCATGACCTGAACAGGTGTCCGAGTTTAATATATTCTAACGTGACAAGAACGACTGTCATTACACGCATCGATCCGATAGCAAAGGCATGTAACATAGCAGATCAGCTCGCGGTCTGTTGGCCATACGTGGTTTGCGAGTAGCACGTAGACCGGAAAACACGTAGTCTTGAGAGATGCACTTGGTGTGTGAGCAGCACGCGGAGTGAGACTGGCAAAGGAAGGCTGCTAATGCCACCCGACTGGTTTCTACTATCATGAATATTTGACGTAACTTAGAAAAACATGTTCGCCATCAAGGTGGTACGCCTCATGGTAAGCAACATCACGAAACTGGGATGTGTGGCCGCTTGAGGGAAGGAAGGCCAGACATGAGCGGGCATATCTCCAGCAACAGTGTTGTGGCAGCCGAGCAACAAACTGATGAAAGCGACGATGCAAGTCTCAGATAAACATACATAAGAGAAGGGACGCCACGCGTGTGCGTACAGCTCCGTCCCTCCCAAAGGCAGCGAAACGAAATAACAAGTGAGGTCAATGGCTATTCTGGAGCTGGTTCATGACGACTAGTACAATCCTAAATAAGATTAGCTCTGTGCATTCCTCCTGGCACACACACACAAACACACACACACACACACACACAAACACACACACACACACACACACACACACACACACACACACACACCAGCAGCGTCGGGTGAGAGAAACAAAAATACCCATGACAAAGGCAGCAACAGGAGACAGGTCTCGTGCAGTCCCTGCCTCGCGCCCCACCAGCGAGGTATATACCACAGACTGAGAGTCCACGACCTGCCAGGAGGGAGACATTTCGTCCATCAAACATGAAATGAATTTCCTCCCGCCCTGACCCGAGTGCCGACCCCTGACTTATGTTGCTCAGGGACCATCTGTACCAGACACCAGACCTACTCCATCCTCACGGATGAAGTGTAAGCAGCTCTGTATCCGTACAAAGTAGAGCCTAGCCCTCCAGAATCACGTTCGACCCCAACACCCAAGAGGAGTTAAGGTAGACTCTACCCTGCCAGAGACTAATCAGACCCTAACACTCCAGAATCATCTTAGACTCCCTCTCACGTGAGACGTCTTCGTCTCTGGTGTGTGTGTGTGTGTGTGTGTGTGTGTGTGTGTGTGTGTGTGTGTGTGTGTGTGTGTGTGTGTGTGCGCGCGCGTCTCCTATACACATTTCGTTGTTTGTGAACATGGAAGTCTTTGCAGCAAGCACCCGAACCTCTTGTGTATACAACGCCACCAATAGAGAGAGAGAGAGAGAGAGAGAGAGAGAGAGAGAGAGAGAGAGAGAGAGAGAGAGAGAGAGAGAGAGAGAGAGAGAGAGAGAGAGAGAAAGAGAGAGAGAGAGAGAGAGAGAGAGAGAGAGAGAGAGAGAGAGAGAGAGAGAGAGAGAGAGATCCGTCACCGCATTAAGCACTTTATCTTCTTTAGTGTTAGCTGAGAGGGTAGCTAATCAAGGCCATCTCATCAACGTTATATATATATACGTATATATATATATATATATATATATATATATATATATATATATATATATATATATATATATATATATATATATATATATATATATATAATCCCTAGGGATAGGGGATTAAGAATACTTCCCACGTATTCCCTGCGTGTCGTAGAAGGCGACTAAAAGGGAAGGGAGCGGGGGGCTGGAAAATCCTCCCCTCTCGTTTTTTTTTTTTAAATTTTCCAAAAGAAGGAACAGAGTGGGGCCAGGTGAGGATATTCCAAAAAAGGCCCAGTCCTCTTAACGCTACCTCGCTGACGCGGGAAATGGCGAACAGTTTAAAAGAAAGAAAAGAAAGATATATATATATATATATATATATATATATATATATATATATATATATATATATATATATATATATATATATATGATGCTCTCCAACAGCAACCATTCGGACCCGCGACCTTTTGCGTGGTAGTTGAGAACGGTAACAGTTCGGCTGTGCTCGCCCCTAACAGGGAAATGACTGACCGATTAATCGATTAGTCATCTGTCTAATAGGGGCGATCACAGCCGAGCGGTTAGTGTTCCCAGCTACCACGTAAAAGGTCGCGGGTTCGAATCCTTGCTGTTGGAGGGCATTATGACGAGACAATGGCCCAACCCAGCCACATACACATGTATACACATACACATCCACACACTCACATATACATACCTATACATTTCAACGTATACATATATATACATAAACAGACATATACACATGTGCATATTCATACTTGCTGCCTTCATCCATTCCCGTCGCCACCCTGCCACACATGAAATGACACCTCCCTTCGCCCCCGCGCGCGCGCGCGAGGTAGCGCTAGGAAAACAAGACTAAGGCCACATTCGTTCACACTCGGTCTCCAGCTGTATGTGTGATGCACCGAAACCACAGATCCTCTCCACATCCAGGCCCCACACAACTTTCCATGGTTTACCCCAGACGCTTCACATGACCTGGTTCAATCTAATGACAGCACGTCCACCCCTGTATACCACATCGTTCCAATTCCCTCTATTCCTTGCACGCCTTTCACCCTCCTGTATGTTCAGGCCCCGATCGCTCAAAATCTTTTTCACTCCATCCTTCCACCTCCAATTTGGTCTCCCACTTCTCCTCGTTCCCTCCACCTCTGACACATAAATCCTCTTGGTCAGTCTTTCCTCACTCATTCTCTCCATGTGACCAATCATTTCAACACACCCTCTTCTGCTTTCTCAACCACACTCTATCTACTACCACACATCTCTCTTACCCTTTCATTGCCTACTCGATCAAACCACCTCACACCACATACTGTCCTAAAACATTTCATTTCTAACACATCCATCCTCCTCCGCACAACTCTATCTATAGCCCATGCCTCGTAACCATATAACATTGTTGGAACCATTATTCCTTCAAACATACCCATTTTTTCTCTCCGAGATAACGTTATATATATATATATATATATATATATATATATATATATATATATATATATATATATATATATATATATTTTTTTTTTCTTTTAAACTATCCGCCATTTCCCGCATTAGCGAGGTAGCGTTAAGAACAGAGGACTGGGCCTTTGTGGAATATCCTCACCTGGCCCCCCTCTGTTCCTTCTTTTGGAAAATTAAAAGAAAGAAAAAAAAAACGAGAGGGGAGGATTTCCAGCCTCCCGCTCCCTCCCCTTTTAGTCGCCTTCTACGACACGCAGGGAATACGTGGGAAGTATTCGTCATCCCCTATCCCCAGGGATAATATATATATGTAAGGCATGTGTACGTGTAGGAAGAGAGGAAAGTGATTGGTTCTCAGTGAATGTAGGTTTGCGGCAGGGGTGTGTGATGTCTCCAT